>NC_091282.1:130248140-130283140 GCF_032444005.1 Ranitomeya imitator
CACAGGCCAGTTGGGAGTTTGCACAGATAAAATAATTTTTAATGTTTAGAATTACTCCTGTGCAGGTTCTTGTGTGTAATATGCCGACCACCTGGTACTGTCAAAGCAAGTGTAACATGGATAAAGCTCCCTCTCTGCTGCCAAAAGCTATTTATTCCAGGCTATGTGCATCTTTTTTTAAATATATTGGTGGTCAGACCCCTTTATATAAAGTTTTAAGCCTGATTCAAGTGTTTGATTTTTCTGTTGTGGGAGTGTTTCTCCCAGTAATACAGGCTGGATGTGAGCTGTGAGTGTATCCATAGAGCTGCCTGCTTTATTAGCGCATGTGTTGACACCACTTTTATCCTGCACTTATTTCTTTTTCATGGTTTTTTTTCTCCTCCTTCTGTTTAGTCTGTCTTCTTTGTCCTCTCGGAGACTGCGGGTGCTTTGATGCATTTGTAACACTGCTGCAAAGCACTCTGCTAAAATAAAGGACTCTGACACACTGCGAAAGCAAAAAAAAAAGTAGAACGTTTTTCATGAAAATTGTTTTGAAAGTTGCTTAACCTTTCTCTAAGGGAGGAAAGAAAAAATTGTCTGCATGGCTTTTTAAGCTTTTTGTTTCTGTGCTGCCACAATAATTTTATAGCTTTATCTCATAGATTCCTATTTTTTTTTTTCCTTTTGTGCAGGACCTCAGAAATTACCAGTACACAATTCCACATGTTGAAGATTTGTTAATTCACATGGAAATGGGAAAAAGCTGCATAATGATTCCTTCAAAGCGACATAATGAGGTCTGCAAGGTTTCATTCATACGGATATCAGACCTATTATAACTTGTGCTCTAACATGCATATTATTTTCTTTTTTCTTTAAGATCCTTAAAGTAATTCATTCTTGCAATGAACATGTCATAAGCATCGGTGCCAGCTTCAGTCTGGATGCAGACTCTCATCTGGTTTGTGTGCAGAACAGTGATGGAATCTATCAGACACAAGCTAACAGTGCTGCTGGACAGCCTAGAAAAGGTAAGAATCCATACTGGCAAAAAGCTTTACCTTAATGATAATCTCATATATCTGATGAACGGATTTACTTCTATATAAACTGTTGTTGTAGTAAAGCCTTGGTTTTAGCATATAATTGTCTCCTTACTCGACTGCTGTATAGGCTGCCATTACTATAAATGCATCTAATCATCTGAGATTAAATCTGGATGGCTCCGAGCCTGTAAGTTCTGTTGGTGTGACAGACTGTATAATGAGCAGTCACAATGCCCAGTATGCATGCCTTTTTATTATCCCTTTACTTAGGGTACCGTCACACTATACGATTTACCTACGATCACGACCAGCGATATGACCTGGCCGTGATCGTAGGTAAATCGTAGTGTGGTCGCTGGGGAGCTGTCACACATACAGCTCTCCAGCGACCAACGATGCCGAGGTCCCTGGGTAACCAGGGTAAACATCGGGTAACTAAGCGCAGGACCGCGCTTAGTTACCCGATGTTTACCCTGGTTACAAGCGTTAAACTAAATAAAAACAAACAGCACATACTTACATTCTGGTGTCCGTCAGGTCCCTTGCAGTCTGCTTCCCGCACTCAGTGACTGCCGGCCGTAAAGTGAAAGTGAAAGCACAGCCGCTGTGCTCTGCTTTCACTTTACGGCCGGCAGTCACAGTGCGGGAAGCAGACGGCAAGGGACCTGACGGACACCAGAATGTAAGTATGTGCTGTTTGTTTTTTTTTAGTTTAACGCTTGTAACCAGGGTAAACATCGGGTAACTAAGCGCGGTCCTGCGCTTAGTTACCCGATGTTTACCCTGGTTACAAGCGAACGCATCGCTGGATCGCATCGCTAGATCGGTGTCACACACACCGATCTAGCGATGACAGCGAGAGATCCAGCGATGAAAGAAAGTTATAAACGATCTGCTACGACGTACGATTCTCAGCAGGATCCCTGATCGCTGCTGCGTGTCAGACACAGCGATATCGTAACGATATCGCTGGAACGTCACGAATCGTACCGTCGTAGCGATCGAAATGTTATAGTGTGACGGTACCCTTAGAGTTGAGCAAAAAGATTTGTAAGACCCCTGTCCAATGGCCACATCAGAAGTCCGTGGCTGCTGGACCTCATGCCTGTCGATACCTCTTCTGATTATTAGACCAGATGTTATGTTGTGGCATAACACATGCAAGACTTTCATTTCAATCTTTAGATACATTTTTGTTTGTCATTAGGAAATGAGGATGTTTTTTTTTTTTTTTCCTTTTGAAGAGCTCAAGTAACAGAAAAAAAGCCCTTGCTCAGTCTTAACTCACTGGGAGAGCTGACTGGGATCTCTCAATAACCAGCAACTGTGCTGGGGAGACACTCAGTGCTCATGGTCTCGTAGTAGAATTGTCACAAGACTAGGAACATGAGTTACACGCTTCTGATTCATTAAAGGGAATCTGTCACCTCAAAATTCGCCTATAAGCTGTGGCCACCGGCATCAAGGGCTTATGTAACCTGAAAGATAAGAAAAACAAGTTATATTATACCAGGGGCGGTCCCGGTGCGGTCCGATGAGCGTTGCAGGTCCAGGTTCGGCGCCTCCCATCTTCATATGATGACGTCCTCTTCTTTTCTTCCTGCGGCGGCTCCTGCGCAGGCGAACTTTATCTGCTCTGCCCTGTCGAGGGCAGAGCAAAATACTGCAGTGCGCAGGCGCTGGGAAAGGTCAGAGAGGCCCGGCGCCTGCGCGCTGCAGTACTTTGCTCTGCCCTCAACAGGGCAGACAATGTACGACTGCGCAGGAGCCGCGTCAAGAAGCAAAGAGCACGACATCGTATGAAGATTGGAGGTGCCGGACCTGCGACGCCCATCGGACTGGACCGCAGCGGGACCGGCTCTGGGTGAGTATAATATAACTTGTTTTTCTTCTCTTTCAGGTTACATCAAGGGCTTATCTACAGCATTACAGAATGCCGTAGATAAGCCCCTGATGCCGGTGGCCTTAGCTTACAGGCGAATTTTGGGGTGTCAGATTCCCTTTAAGAGGTGTACACTTCTTAATGAATCTGGCACATCAAACAAGTGGCTAGCGCCTCCTCACGAGTTTTACTGTGGTGAAAACCTTTGAATCTGGCCCTATGAGTCTTTAAAAAAAAAAAAAAAAAGTGGCTAGTATAAAAATTACAAGATTACTAATTTTCTTTTCCTAATGGAGATTTTAACGTGTGAAAAAAAATCCAAAATTGCCAGAAATTAGACTGATACGTATCTGCTTTTGATTCACTTTAAGAATGATTGATTTCTCCTACGCCTCATTGGGGGACACAGGACCATGGGTGTTATGCTGCTGCCACTAGGAGGACACTAAGTTAACACAGAAAGATTAACTCCTCCTCTGCAGTATACGGTGGTACAGCGGGGTCACGGAAGGCAGGGTCCCTTCCTCAGGAAGCTGGTGGCGGCAGAAGTGGGGCAATGCTGTGGGTCTGGTAGCGGCAGTGAGGCAGAGCTGGAGCAGGGTCCCTCCAGGATTCGGGGGCAGCAGAGTTGTGGCTATGCTGGGGCGGTACGGAGTGTACCTGAGCAGGGTCCCTTTTTCCAGATGCCGGCGGCAGAAATGTGGCGGCGCCGCTGCCCGGTGTCCACGGTGAGCAGACGGCATCACCGCTTTGCATGCGGCCGTCTTCCTGAATCCATGGGCCACCGAAGGCATCATGAAAATGGCCGCCGGAGGCCGCGCGTGTGCAGATTTTCCTGAAGTAGAGTGCTGCCAAGCGTATACCTCCTTGTCCCTCTCCTGCGACGTCTGGGGCACGAATAACTTTACTGTGGCGACGGTTCCTTTTATGGCCCGATCTAATACCTCCCCCCGGCAAGACGGCGAGGGTGTGGGCAGCAGCGCCTCCACATTTCTACCGCCAGCATCCTGAAAAATGGACCCAGCTCAGTTGCACTCCGCACCGCCGCAGCATCGGCACACCTCTGCCGCAACCCCTTAGTAAGCCTGCGTCTGCACTATAAGATGCACCCCCCATTTTCCTCCCAAATTTTTTTTGGTGGAAAGTGCGTCTTGTAGTCTGAAAAATACAGTACCTCAGTTTGGCTTATGATATAGAAGAGCCATATTATTTAGACCTCGAGATACATGGTCACTTTCAGTCTCCTTTTAGAGTCCCACTATGTAGCTAGGCTGCACCCACTTGGTGGGATGTGATTGATGTGCAGGAGGGGCTGAAGATGCCGGCAGGTAATTGGTGGTTTTCAGGATCCTGGATTATTCGTGTCACATAGAACCTGGGCCACAACGCATATGACCTAATTCCAGAGAGAAATGTTTCCATGTGCAATGAATGATTCATGAGGAAAGGATTGCAGTTGTTATCATATGATTATAATAACTTTATTGGCTGCATGTGCTCCTAAAATATATATAATTTGGGTTACAGTAATTCAGTGCAGAATGTGCTATAAATTTTAGAATTTGGGAAAGTGATGAAATGTCCTATAAATGTCTGTTCTGATCCTGATCTAAGGATCTCAGCGTTTAGGTGAGATGAATCTGTGCTGCTATTTATGTACATGCTCAGTAGTGAGGCCGGGCTGTGGATTCGGGGTCTGGAGTCAGGGAAATTGAGGAGTCGGAGCTTTGGCTTACCGACTCCACAGCCCTGATGTCCTCTGCTTTTGTGAGTTTCTGGTGAATGTCTTCATACAAATGATCCACTGTATGAAATGCATAAGTAACCTGTACTAATGTGTGTTGTCCTATTGCTTCCTAGTTACTGGAGCAAGTTTTGTTGTCTTTAATGGTGCACTGAAAACGTCATCAGGATTCCTTGCGAAATCTAGCATAGTAGAAGGTATGTGAAAATGTATAGCTGCACATTCGGGCAACAGCTGTCGCAAGTGTCTGGATATCTTAACATCTTCACTGACTTTTACAGGGTGCACATGTCTCAGACTCTCTTTAACCCCTTTCTGACATGACATACTATCCCGTCGAGGTGGGGTGGGCCCGTATGACCACCGACGGGATAGTACATCATAAGCGATCGGCCGCGCCCACGGGGGGAGCACGGCCGATCGCGGCCGGGTCTCAGCTGACTATCGCAGCTGACATCTGGCACAATGTGCCAGGAGCGGTCACGGACCGCCCCCGGCACTCTAACCCCCAGCACACTGCGATCAAACATGATTGCAGTGTTCCGGCGGTATAGGGAAGCATCGCGCAGGGAAGGGGCTCCCTGCGGGCTTCCCTGAGACCCCCGGAGCAACGCGATGTGATCGTGTTGCTGCGAGGGTCTCTTACCTCCTCCTCTCTGCAGCAGGCCCGGATCCAAGATGGCCGCGGCATCCGTATCCTGCAGGGAGGTGGCTTCACAGCGCCTGCTCACTGCTCTGTGCATGTCAGATCGCTGATCTGACACAGTGCACAGCAAAGTGTCAGATCAGCGATCTTACACTATAACATGATGCCCCCATCCCCTGGGGCAATGTTATGTTAGTGTAAAAAAAAAAAAATATCCAAATGTGTAAAAAAAAAAAAAAAAAAATTTTCTCCTTCGCCTCATTGGGGGACACAGACCGTGGGTGTATGCTGCTGCCAATAGGAGGCTGACACTAAGTGATACAAAAAAAAAAGTTAGCTCCTCCCCTGCAGTATACACCCTCCTGCTGGCTCTCGGCTCCTCCCCTGCAGTATACACCCTCCTGCTGGCTCTCGGCTCCTCCCCTGCAGTATACACCCTCCTGCTGGCTCTCAGCTAACCAGTTCTTGCTTAGTGTCTGTAGGAGGCACATGGGTCTGTTTCAGACCCCAACGTTTTTATTTTATTGTTTACTTTTCTGTAAATTTTTATTTGTTAATTAACGGAGTGAAGGGAGCGACGGATCCTTTCAAGGTTCCGATCTCCCCCGAACCATCAACAGGCGAGCGCGGCGAGTATACCTCCCCCGTACCCTTTCCTGCGACGTGGGAAGCCATGCCTGAGCTCACTTCAGGGGCGACGGTTCCTTTCATGCTCCCGATCTCCCCACACCAGCAGCAGGCGACCACATGGAGTGTCGCCTCCATGTATCCTCTCCTGGAGCCAGGCCTAATGCCGGACAACTGGCCCTGTCCACCCGGACTGAACTCCGTGGATGTACCGAGGCCCCTCTCTATGGCGTCCGAGCAGCCCCCACTGTCCCACCACTGTGAAAGCGGATGGCACAAGGAGGCGGACGGTTCCTCTCCACCTCCCTAACAAAGGTATGATGGATTGAGGCTTATCCCTGCACCGTCCACGCTGCACAGAACAGCGCTGAAACCCACATCCACGGCGGCTCCATGCCGGGACGCGCACCAATGGTGAGGGGATCCATCTTCAGTGGGATATTCACATGCTGACAGGCAGCCTCAGCCACTTCCCTGTGGCCCACCTCTCTGAGGTAACGCTCTGGATGGCTGCAAAAATTTAGTCCCCGGCTTCGGCCGATTTGTAGGCCGCATCCTGGAAGTCTTGCCTGGAACGACCCACTGGTGACGTCCGCCGGCTACAGAAATTTAGGCCCCGGCTTAGGCCTATTCAACATCGTGTCTGTGGCTCCGCCCCCCAAATTGGCACTTCTCGCTCTCTGCGAGATTTTATCAACTCTGCAGCTCCCGGTGGCCATCTTGGTCCACCCGGCCAGCTCACACTGGGGTGACAGTATTTTCTCTATCGCCTCATTGGGGGACACAGGAACCATGGGTGTATGCTGCTGCCACTAGGAGGCTGACACTATGCAAATAAAAAAAAGTTAGCTCCTCCTCTGCAGTGTACACCCCACCGACAGGAAGTAGGATATTCAGTTTAGCTTAGTGTCAGTAGGAGGTGGACATGGGTCTTTCATTAGACCCCTATCTACCTGAGTGTGCGTCGTTCCTTTTCAGGTACCACGGAGGGATACAGGGTGGTCAGTCACACCTGTAGTCCCACAAAGAGACTATGAGTACGGCGTGTACTGCCACCCCGTATCCTCATATGTCTAGTCGGCAGGACCCCAGCCCCTAACACAGAAGCGTGTTGAGGTGATTCAGACCCGGGCCTGCCTCCGTCTCCCACCCACTCGCCCACCAGAGCCTGTTGGTTCGAGGAGACACGGACGTCCCACTATGCTGGATTATCGGACGTCCGATCTTGGATGGGGAGGTACTCTCTCTCTCTCTCCCCCCAGGTACAGAGATAAGAAGATCACAGAAGAAAGAAGAGGGGAAGAAAAAAAAAAAAAAAAATTCCTTTATTTTAATAGTGGGCCCCTTAATTCAGGTTACCTTTGCAGCAGTTTTAGGGCTCTCCTCAACACTTCCCCCGTGCTCCGGTGGTCATGTGATGTAATCTAGGTCCCGGCCTCTTCCAGGCCTAGCTGCAGTGTGGGGCATCGGGGGTCTTTTCCCCTTTAATTTTGCGGGTATTTGGGGCTGCAGGCATTGTTTTGCAGCGTTTTTCAATCCTCCGCGCCGCTCCCCCATCCTCCGGCTTTCACCAGCTCTAATTTAGGTCCCGGCTTCACTCGGGCCTAGCTGCAGGGCTGGCTCCGCCCCTCTTCTTCCTGCTTTTCGGGCGGGCTTTTTTCCCACCTTGCTCTTAGTCAGCTCCTTCCTGCCGGGACTTAGCTCCGCCCCTTCACTTGGCTCCGCCCCCTGGTCCCGTCTCAGAGCAGGCTTTTCAGCATGTGTCCCTGCAGTGTGCGCTTTTTCACTCCTGGTCCTGGACACCCTCTTGTGACTGCCATTTTTCCTATTGATCCAGATCGTACTTGTTTCCTGTGGAGCCTTCTCTTCCTGGCACAGCAGCCCTACAGTCTGGAGCTGAATACAGGATGACTGCTCCTACTGTGAGTAGCTGCTCTGCAGCCCGACACTCTCCTCGGCTCTCCTATCCCCTAATGTTCTGGCATCAGTTAATGGGTCTGCTCATCATGAACCCACCGCCCAGGAGTTCCTACCCCGGGTGAGACCGAGGCCCCTATCGCTGGGTGGGCTTTCCTTCTGTCTCGGTCTGTGGCGGACCTCACCAGGATGTTTCGTCCCTGGTGTCCGTGCTTGACAGATTGTCCCTCCCAGCCCCCCGCAGTTGCCAGTGGGTCACAGGATTCTCCATCCGGCCTTTTCAACACCGGTCACAAGAGATCCAGACAGGAGCGAAATTCTGTCCTTTTCCCGATCCATCTCGCCCTCCGGTCTGGCACGGTGAGATCCCTCTTCCAGATCCTCCTCTCCCGAGTCAGACGGGCGTCCTCGGTCATGTTTTAAGAGGAAGATTCAGACTTTTTCACTACAGGCCTCTAGCATGAGTGATAAAGTGCAAAGCCTTATTGTTGCAGTCAACCAGACCTTAGGCATCATGGATACCTCTACGGAACCCGCAGAAAAGGCGGTTTTGTTTAGACGGTCAAAACCAACTTCCAAGGTCTTTGCTCCACACAGTGAATTTGTTGTGGTACTTGCCAGGGGAAAGGTGAACCATACCAGATGCTTTCAGACAGGGAAGCGTCTCGGCATCCTATATCCCTTCTCCCCTGAGCTCATCGCTAACTGGACTGATTCCTCGGCAGCGGACTCGTCAGTCCCCAGACTGTCCGCCAACATGATCCTTCCACTTTCTAATGCAGCATCCCTCATGGATTCCAAGGATACAATTATAGAATCGCTGGGAAAATCAGCCTTTTGAAGTGGCTGCTTCTGCTTTGTGCCTCGGCCATTGCCTCTACCTGGGTCTCAAGGACCACAGCTAGATGGACCAAACAGCCTTGTAAGGGTACCACGGCTGGACCTCTTCCGGGGGAGCTGGCCGACCTGACGGACCAGATTTCCTATGCAGGGAAATATTTGGTAGCTGTCTCCCTAGATGCGCGTCTTGTGCAGCTCAGGTATCCAGCAATATGGTGACCATCTGGCGGAATATTTGGCTCAAGACATGGCAGGTGGACTTGTTTTCAAAGAAGTCCCTTACCAGCCTCCTTTTCCAGGGGGCCAGTCTTTGACTACATGCTGGAACAAATTATTAAGGATATGGCAGTTCAGCTCCCTTTTTGTCCTTTCGCTGGTTCGCGGCGTCAGAATATTCCTCTGGCTAGCACAGACCGCGGTCTCGCCTGGCTAGAGAAAAGGCTTCCTTCAAGCCTACCCCTTCCTGGCGTTCCCTCAATTCCCATGGTAGGTCCACCAGGCCCAGACCTGGCAGATCTTCCTTGGCATAACTCGTGCTAAGGGCCCAGCGTTCCTCCCAGTTTGGGCGGGCGTCTGTTTTTCTTTTTTGCAGGGACGTTTGGCTTGCCTCGGTCGAGGTCAGGGAGGTGGTATCCTCTGGATACAAGATGGGGTTCGCTTTGCGGCCCCGGAATCGCTTCTTCGAATCCCACCCTCTAAAGGATCCTAATCTGATCCCAGGTTTCTTTGCGCGTAATGCCTTTCTTCTTTGTTCGGAGGTTATCGTTTCCATCTCAGAGTAGGAACGCTTCACAGGTTTCTATTCAAACCTGCTTGTAGTGCCGAAGAAGAACGGCACAGTTCGACCCATCTGGTTCCTAAGTTAGTGAACAAAAGGTTCCGCCTGCGGCATTTCAGGATGGAGTCCCTCTGTTCAGTATTGGCTTGCATGGAACCACAGGAATTCCTGTGCTCCATAGATATCCAAGAAGCCTATCTTGATGTTCTGATTTTCCCAGCACACCTGTGTCTCCTGCGTTTTGTGGCGCAGAAGAGTCATTTCCAGTTCATCGCCCTGCCACTCGGTCTTGTGACCGCACCCAGTGTCTTCATAAAGATCATGGCTACATTTATGGCCATTTTGAGGATCAGGGGCCTAGTGCTCATTCCGTACCTCGAAGACATCATCAAGGCTCCGCCCCTCTCTCAGGCCCAGGAGAGTGACAATCGTCCTCGACTCCCTGTCCCGTTTCTGGTGGCTGATCAGCAGAACAAAGTTTTGTCTTGTTCCGAGTCAGTGCCTCGTCTTCTAAGGCATGCTGTTCGACACCTGTCAGTCAAGGGTTTTTGTTATTTTTTTCTTCTCAAGGAGAAACGGGCAATTCTCCAGGACGGAGTTCTCTGCAAGGCCCTCGGCTGCCTTCCTTCCGTTCAGCAATGAAGGTCCTGGGACGAATGGTGGCAGCATCGGAAGCGTTCCCTTTTGCGCTGTTCCACTTCAGCAGGCCATCCTTTCTCAGTGGGGCAGGTCTGTGCTGTCTCTGGATCGTCCGATTCGGCCTTCCGTCCGATTCTAATGGTCTCTCAGCTGGTGGCTGTCATCCCCTCTCATTCCCCAGGTCCGGTAGTTCCTTCTCGCCCATGGCAGGTGGTGACGACGGTCGCCAGCCTTCCCGGCTGGGGTGCGGTTTCCCGCAATCCGTCAGTTAAAGGGGCGTTGGTCGGAGCAAGATTCTCCTCTGCCGATCGACATCCTTGAGATAGCGGCCATTCTTCTGTCCCTGAGTCACTGGGAAAAGGTTCTCAGAGGTCTGCCAGTCAGAATCCAGACGTCCAATGCCACGGCTGTGGCATATGTCAAACACCAGGGAGGGAATCAGTCTCTTGGAAATGGCGGAGGTATCCAAGATCCTCTTCTGGGCAGAGGCGACGGTTCCGGCACTATCCGCAGTGCATATTCCCGGCGTTGGTAACTAGGCCGCGGTGTTTTTCTCTGCCACGAGGGCCTTTCGGCAGGAGAGTGGTCCCTGCATCGGGAGGTCTTCCTTCAAATTTGCCTTTGATGGGGATCTCCGGACGCGGATCTCTTGGCGTCGCGACTGCTTAGGAAGGTTCCACCGTTTGTTTCCAGGTCCGCGATCCTCTTGTAGTGGAGACCGATGCTTTGGCCATTCCTGGGTCGCATTTTGTATTTCCCTGTCTGTTTCCTCCCCTTCCCTTCTTCCCAGGCTGTTGAAGATCATTGCGGAGGGGGTGCCGGTCTTTCTGATCGCACCAGATTGGCCCAGAAGGTTCTGGTTCGCTGAGATCGTCAATCTCCTCACGGACTTCCACTGGAGGCCCCAGACAGGCCAGATCTTCTGTCCCAAGGACCGATCTGCCACCAGAGTTCTTGGTTGCTCAATTTAACATCTTGGCTGTTGAATCCTTCCATTTGGCCTTTTCTCAAGGCGGGACTTGATGCTGGCCTTGCCCTTAGTCCTCTAAAGGGTCAGGTAGCAACGCTTTCCATTCTCTTACTGAAGTCCCATTTCAGAAGTCCTTGACTTCCCGTTCTCAGGTCAGATATTTAGATCTGAGAGACCTCGGTGGTTGATGCCTCTTAATGGCTAACTGAAAAGATGGTAGTAAATTGCAAACCTTCGAGACTTCTCAGGCATCATCAGGCATAGACTAATTCAATTCCAAATATTTGTCTATCACGGTACAAGGATATATATCCGTCCCGTTCTCAGGTCAGAACTTTTCTTCAAGGAGTGGTGCATGCAGCTCTCTTGTACTGGACTCTCGTGGATCCCAAGGACCTTAATCTTGTTCTGGAGGCTCAGTGGGGTTCCCCCCCCCCCCTTGAACCTCCCCATGAGGCCTCACTGTCTGTTCTGTCCTGCAAGGTGTCGTTTCTGGTGGCCATCACCTCCATTAGGCGCGTCTCGGAGTTGGTGGCTCTCTCCTGTCGCCCCATTTCTTGGTTCTTCACCAAGATAAGGTAGTTTTACGGCCATCGTCGCCTTTTCTTCCCAGGATGGTGTCCTCCTTGTTACTTCAATAAGATCGTCCTTCCCACCTTTTTGTTCTGCTCCGACCTATTCTCTGGCGTGTTCGCTGAACAGGCCAGACCTGGTCAGGGCGGTGAGGATCTATTTGTCTAGGACCACCTTCTTTAGGAAGACGGACTGTCTATTTGTCATTCCAGACGGTGCGCCAAGAAGCCTGCCAGCCTCCAAGGTTATGATTGTTCTCTGGATCAGACCTGCTATTCTGGAGGCTTACCGGGTCAGGAACAGAGTGACTCCTCCTGGGATTAAGACTCACTCTGCCCCGGGCAGTGGGCGCCTCCTGGGCGGTACACCATGGGGCATCCGCCCATACAACTTTACAAGGCAACCTGGTGTTCCATTCACTCATTTGCCAAATGTTATAAGCTCCATACCTACGCTTCGGCAGTTGCCAGCCTAGGCGGAAGGATCTTGCAGGCAGCAGTGGTAAGTTCTCCGACCTGAATGGAGTTTTTTTCTGCTGTTCCCACCCCAGGGACTGCTTTGGGACATCCCATGGTTCCTGTGTCCCCCAATGAGGCGATAGAGAAAACAGGATTTTTGGTTGCTTACCGTAAAATCTGTTTCTCGGAGCCTTCATTGGGGGACACAGCACCCTCCCAAGTTGAACAGCTCTGTTTTATTGTGTTATATTGTCACAGTTTGACTTTCTATCTTTAACATGTTGCTTCTCCTACTGCTTTCTCACTAACTGAATATCCTACTTCCTGTCGGTGGGGTGTACACTGCAGAGGAGGAGCTAACTTTTTTTATTTGCATAGTGTCAGCCTCCTAGTGGCAGCAGCATACACCCATGGTTCCTGTGTCCCCCAATGAAGGCTCCGAGAAACAGATTTTACGGTAAGCAACCAAAAATCCTGTTTTTGCATTAAAGGGGCACATCGACTCTCTCTGGTCTTAAAGGCGCATGACCAGTATTCCCTGGTCTTAAAGGCGCATGACCAGTATTCCCTGGTCTTAAAGGCGCATGACCAGTATTCCCTGGTCTTAAAGGCGCATGACCAGTATTCCCTGGTCTTAAAGGCGCATGACCAGTATTCCCTGGTCTTAAAGGCGCATGACCAGTATTCCCTGGTCTTAAAGGCGCATGACCAGTATTCCCTGGTCTTAAAGGCGCATGACCAGTATTCCCTGGTCTTAAAGGCGCATGACCAGTATTCTCTGGTCTTAAAGGCGCATGTAAACGTACAGAGAAAGAATATTTGCAACCTAGGGAAAAATAATCAGTTGTGTAACATATGATCCCTTAAAACATCAATTTATTTATATGTATTAAAAGAAACCAATTCCCAGTGAAGAACAAAAATAGATAAACAACAGGATCCAGATGTGCACCTAACCTGTCAAATAGCCCTACACTTAGCTACTATCCCTACCTACCAGTGGAGGTTGGCACCCTAATAGATCGATCTGGCGCCCCCACTCAACGGCGGCTGACCCAAACTCACCCTGATAAATATCTAGCGAGCTACAGGTGGGAAAACAATAAGCTATTAAAAGAAATGAAGGAAGGGCTAGAGAGATAAACTAAGGTGCACAAAGAAATAACCAAATAATAAATAACCCCAAGATTTGTATAGCATCCAGTAACTAAGCTACTTATGTGTGCTGCATACAAGCCATGATCCTATAACATAAGAGCTATACTCATAGTGTGCTGGCTAGGAAAAAAAACTGAAATAAACAAATATAGCCAGCACTAAGAGGTTACAGACTACAACAAAAATAATACTGATAACTGGGGTAGGTAAAATACCCTCAGAATAGCCTGATTCGATGTATGTCAGCAGACTGTTAATAACAGACCCTCTTCAGACAGCCTGAGATAGTATGTGCCAATAGTGCCATGGTAAATGATAGATGGTGTGACAGCATTCATATATAGCTGACATGAAAGACAATATTATTGTCACACAGCACAATAGAAAAATCTATTCCATGTCTAAGCACCAGACTGAAGGCAGATCAATATATCAACAATGCACAGCCTCAGCATATTAGTGTACATGATATACAGGACAGCTAGAGAAGGACATAGGCCAGATCAACTTAGCTGCCAGGTAATCACCCCGACGCGTTTCCCCGCAAGACGGTTCCTCAGGAGGCAGAAATATCAGGAGGCATATGAAATGGATGCAGGCGCCATGATGCTTGGGCAGGCTTGGCGCTATATATGAATGCTATGTCACACCATCTATCATTTACCATGGCACTATTGGCACATACTATCTCAGGCTGTCTGAAGAGGGTCTGTTATTAACAGTCTGCTGACATACATCGAATCAGGCTATTCTGAGGGTATTTTACCTACCCCAGTTATCCGTATTATTTTTGTTGTAGTCTGTAACCTCTTAGTGCTGGCTATATTTGTTTATTTCAGTTTTTTTTCCTAGCCAGCACACTATGAGCATAGCTCTTATGTTATAGGATCATGGCTTGTATGCAGCACACATAAGTAGCTTAGTTACTGGATGCTATACAAATCTTGGGGTTATTTATTATTTGGTTATTTCTTTGTGCACCTTAGTTTATCTCTCTAGCCCTTCCTTCATTTCTTTTAATAGCTTATTGTTTTCCCACCTGTAGCTCGCTAGATATTTATCAGGGTGAGTTTGGGTCAGCCGCCGTTGAGTGGGGGCGCCAGATCGATCTATTAGGGTGCCAACCTCCACTGGTAGGTAGGGATAGTAGCTAAGTGTAGGGCTATTTGACAGGTTAGGTGCACATCTGGATCCTGTTGTTTATCTATTTTTGTTCTTCACTGGGAATTGGTTTCTTAAAGGCGCATGACCAGTATTCTCTGGTCTTAAAGGCGCATGACCAGTATTCTCTGGTCTTAAAGGTGCATGACCAGTATTCTCTGGTCTTAAAGGTGCATGACCAGTATTCTCTGGTCTTAAAGGTGCATGACCAGTATTCTCTGGTCTTAAAGGTGCATGACCAGTATTCTCTGGTCTTAAAGGTGCATGACCAGTATTCTCTGGTCTTAAAGGTGCATGACCAGTATTCTCTGGTCTTAAAGGTGCATGACCAGTATTCTCTGGTCTTAAAGGTGCATGACCAGTATTCTCTGGTCTTAAAGGTGCATGACCAGTATTCCCTGGTCTTAAAGGCGCACGACCAGTATTCCCTGGTCTTAAAGGCGCTTGATCAGTCCGAGGAGCCCTCCGCCGCCGACCCCAGCTTTATCCTCTAGTTCCCCTCAGTGGACTTCTTCACTGACCAATCCATGGTTCTCTGACCAAGAGATTGAATCCCTCTGTGTACCCTCTGTGTTTGGAGTGCTCGCAGGACCAATATACATGGTCCCTTTCCTACATGGGAGCCGTCGGCTAGCAGGGGCCGCAAGTATTCTAGAAACGTGCAGGCGTCTAGAAACATACAGGCATCTAGAAAACGGAAGTTTTTCGTTTCCTGCTCCCTCACCAATGATTTGATGACAACAAGGCTCTGAATATGGATTGGATATTGCCTGAGCTTGCCAGGGCTTCAGAGACTAAACTCCCTCGAGAGCATTTGCCATTCAATTCGGATAAGCGATTCACTGGACAGAAGCCTCAACGTGGGATGCCATGCCTGGCCTGTTTTTTTAAGGGCGATGGGTCCTTTAAAGGGCACCGATCTCCCCACACCATCAACAGACGAGCACAAGGAGTGTCGTCTCCATGTTGCCTCTTCTGCATCCAGGCCTAACGCCAGACAACCTGTCCTGTCGACCTGGAGACCTGTACTCTGTGGACATATAGAGGCACCCTTTTTGGCGTACGAGCTCCCCCCTCTGCATCACCACTATTTAGCGGATGATGCAAGAAGGCGGACAATTCCTCTCCACTTCCCTGTTAAGAGGTTGATGGATCGAGGGTTCCTAATTTTTATCTCTGCACCGTGAAAAGAGGAGATGGCAAGAGACTATGACCTGCTGGATGCAGCCGCACATTCTGCCATGGGGCAGATTAACCGGGTATAATCTCCTGTGGTATACCTACCAGTATCCCTACCCGATGGGTCATCAATTAAAAATACCACGGACTGTCAGATAGCAAATCTGTTTCGTTCCGTCTTGCGGCTTCGGGTCCAGCGCTCTATCCTCTCTAGCGGCCGCAAGGATTGCTAGAGCAATGGTCTCCTGGCTGGAGACCTTAACTACCTTGATTCACACCAGCAACAACTGGCCAATCAAATCCTTTGAGCGGGAGACTGACAAAGGATTGTATAAGGATTGTCCAGCACAGTCTAGATCTAAGGGATCTTGGTTCCAAACAGGGGAACGAAAAGTAAGATCGACCTTGGACCTCAAACTTCTAACATCCTTTGACATGGTCCTCCTTCTTTGGATGGAGTTCCTCCGCTCAGCCATTACTTCAACAGAAAAAGGTGCAGTTTCCGGCATCCATCGACATTCGGGTTGCTTGCCCTCTGCAAAAATTCCTTCGCCTTTCCATTCGTCAGCAGCATTTTCAAGTCACAACCTTGTCCTTCGGCCTTGCTTCCGCACCCAGAGTGTTCGCTCGGGTCATGGCGGATGTCATGTTTCTCTTGCACTCTAGAGGCGTGCTCGTCCTGCCCTGTTTGGTCTGTCTAGCCGCCCTTCCAGGACTACGTTGAGTCGTCTATATCTCTTGCGATACCTTCTCTCCTGGGCTGGCAGCTACACTTAGACAAGTTCTCCTCATTTCCAGCCCAGCAAATATCCTTTTTGAGGATGATCCTGCACACTTCTAGAAGGATGGTAATTCTTCCTCGAGACAAGGTCATGGCCCTTCAACAGGGACCTTGCACAAGGAGAGTTCTGAGGACTTGATTACTCACCCCCTCATTTCATTCGATTTGCTAAGAGAGTTCTGAGGAAAAATGGTGACGACAATGGAAGCGGTTTCCTTTGCTCCGCTCGTTTTCAGCAAGTCAAACAGACTTTCAGACAATAGTCTCTGAGCTCCTTCTTCATCCAGGGCCTTTCTCCCGGTTAAATGGTTATTAGTAACTATCAATGCCAGTCTTCTTCTCCCCATCATTGTTCTGGAGATTCGAACGGTAGTCTTGCAGCAGGTCCACTGCCTTCTGGCGGGTCATCCTATCCGAATTCAATTGGATAATGCCACGGCGGTGCCTTACGTCAGTCATCTAGCAGGTACCCACGGTCAGGCGCCATGACCGAGGTACCTCACTTTCTCTGACGGGCCGAAGTCTATTATTCGGTGATCTCGGCAGTATATATCCCAGAAGTAGAACTCTGAACGGCAAACAAATTCAGCCGTCAGGGTTCCGCCTCAAGTCAGTGGGAACTTCACCCCGAAGTCTTCCATCAGATCTGTCCTTACTGGAGCTCTCCAGTTGTAGGTGGGATGACATCCAGACTGAAGGCCAATGTATTCGAGTTCGTGGTTCGGCCTCGAGATCCAAGAGCCATCGCTCTCCATGCTCTGGTTCTGCTGTGGTACCAGTTTCCATAACTCCCCTTCCACTGCTTCCGAAAGCCTTTCGGAAGCAGAAAGGGGCCCCAGTGATCCTCAGAGATCCGCACTGACCACGTCCGTTTTTTGTTTGCGGAGCTAGTATCTTCTCGCCTTATCGCAGCACAACTGCAAGTAGGGACTTTCTCACAGGGAGTTTTCACACGTAGTTCTTCCCTATCCCTGTCTTTTTTCGGCCTTGCTAACTATGTTACTATGAGAGTACAAAGGAGGGCAACAAAATTAATAAAGGGGATGGGAGAACTACAATACCCAGATAGATTAGCGAAATTAGGATTATTTAGTCTAGAAAAAAGACGACTGAGGGGCGATCTAATAACCATGTATAAGTATATAAGGGGACAATACAAATATCTCGCTGAGGATCTGTTTATACCAAGGAAGGTGACGGGCACAAGGGGGCATTCTTTGCGTCTGGAGGAGAGAAGGTTTTTCCACCAACATAGAAGAGGATTCTTTACTGTTAGGGCAGTGAGAATCTGGAATTGCTTGCCTGAGGAGGTGGTGATGGCGAACTCAGTCGAGGGGTTCAAGAGAGGCCTGGATGTCTTCCTGGAGCAGAACAATATTGTATCATACAATTATTAGGTTCTGTAGAGGGACGTAGATCTGGGTATTTGTTATAATGGAATATAGGCTGAACTGGATGGACAAATGTCTTTTTTCGGCCTTGCTAACTATGTTACTATGTTACATACCGTTAGATCATTGGGACCTTATTATTCCTAGGAGCCTTACAGTAGGCTCCTTTTTCATCCGGGCAGACTTTACTATCAGAGAAAATCGTCCCGTTCTCCTCTGCGATATTCTCACTCTGACGAGTCTTCGGAGCTAGCTTCTCTGCTCTTTCAGACTTTTTTCCCTTATTACCTTCGAGGCAAGGTTGTCCTCAGGCCATCTCCATCCCTTGTTACCAAGGTGGTACTGTATTACCACTGTTATGAGGGCTTAGTTCTTACCTCATCTCTTTTGGCTCCAGTCCACAAAATGGAATAAGATCCCCCATATTCTGGACGAAGTGAGTGCTCTGAGTAGGTACGTCTTGAGGACGGCGTCCTTCTGAAGGTTGGACGTTTTATTTGGGCTTCATGACGGTAGAGGAAGGCTTCCTGAAATTTAAAGGAAGGGTTTAGCCGTTTCATCGATCATGATAACATGGTGAATTCTTTTCACCATCCAGGAGTCCTTCCGTGCTAGATGTCAGCCTATATCCCTGTCTATCAAGGGTCCTAGGCACCAGGCGTCAGCAAGGCACGCCTGCAAGCTTGCGGATTCGTCCAGTCCGTATGCATTCTTGAAGCACTATAATTCCCACACTTCCACAGATGTGAGTCTGGGCAGGCGGACTCTGCAGGCCGTGGTGGCGCACTTGTAAGTAGCGGTTACACAGGGCCTGATCTATTGTTGTCCCCACCCAGGGACTGCTTTGGGACGTCCCACGGTCTGTGTCCCCCAATGAGGCGAAGGAGAAATAGGGATTTTTGTGTACTCACCGTAAAATCCTTTTCTCCGAGCCATTCATTGGGGGACACAGCTCCCACCCTGTTATTAGCTTATGCTTGTTTTTTAGAATATGACATGCTATACGCTCATATATTGTTATTGATCTCCTACTGCTTTTGCACCGAACTGGTTAGCTGAGAGCCAGCAGGAGGGTGTATACTGCAGGGGAGGAGCTAACTTTTTTTTTTTTGTATCACTTAGTGTCAGCCTCCTATTGGCTGCAGCATACACCCACGGTCTGTGTCCCCCAATGAATGGCTCGGAGAAAAGGATTTTACGGTGAGTGCACAAAAATCCCTATTTAAAAATCCCCTCCCCCCCCCCCCCACAAAAAAATTTTTGTTCCTACAATCACATTTCTTTAAATAAAAAAAACCAATAAAAGGACACGTATTTCGTATTGCCGCGTCCGTAATGACCCCACCTATAAAACTGTCCCACTAGTTAACCCCTTCAGTGAACGCGGTAAAAAAAGAGGCAAAAAACAACGCTTTATTATCATACCGCCAAACAAAAAGTGGAGTGACTTGCGATCAAAAAGACGGAAGTAAATAACCATGGTACCGCTAAAAACGTCATCTTGTCCCGCAAAAAAATGAGCCACCATACAGCATCGTCAGCGAAAAAAAAAGTTATAGTCCTCAGAATAAAGCGATGCAAAAATAATTATTTTTGGGCAGCACGGTGGCGCAGTGGTTAGCACTGCAGCCTTGCAGCGCTGGAGTCCTGGGTTCTAATCCCACCCAGGACAACATCTGCAAAGAGTTTGTATGTTCTCTCCGTGTTTGCGTGGGTTTTCTCCGGGCACTCCGGTTTCCTCCCACATTCCAAAGACATACTGATAGGGAATTTAGATTGTGAGCCCCATTGGGGACAGTGAAGATAATATGTGCAAACTGTAAAGTGCTGCGGAAAATGTTAGCGCTATATAAAAATAAAGATTATTTATTATTATTATTATTTTTTTCTATAAAATAGTTTTTATCGTATAAAAGCGCCAAAACATAAAAAAATGATATAAATGAGGTATCGCTGTAAACATACTGACCCGAAGAATAAAACTGCTTTAGGGTATGTTCACACGTTCCTGATTTGCATCCTTTTTTTTTCAGGACTGAAACCGCAGCTCTTGGCAGAAAACGCAGGTCCTTTTTTTGGTCCTTTTTTTGTGCTTTTTTGGTGCGTTTTTTGATCCTTTTTTTTATGCAGTTTTCTATGCAGAGTCTGTGTGTTTTCTAGGAAGTTTTTTAGGGTTAAAATGGCTGAAAATACCCTACCCCTAACCCTATTCTAACCTTAGTGGGAAAAAAAAAAAAAATTCTTTATTTTTTTATTGTCCCTACCTATGGGGGTGACAAAGGGGGGGGGTGTCATTTACTATTTTTTTATTTTGATCACTGAGATAGGTTATATCTCAGTGATTAAAATGCACTTTGGAACGAATCTGCCGGCCGGCAGATTCGGCGGGCGCACTGCACATGTGCCCGCCATTTTGCAAGATGGCGGCGCCCAGGGAGAAGACGGCCGGACGGACACCGGGAGGCCGGGTAAGTATAAGGGGGGGAGATTAGGGCACGGGGGGGGGGGGGGGGGGCATCGGAGCACGGGGGGGTGGCATCGGAGCACTGGGTGGGTGCATCGGAGCACGGGGGTGGGGCATCGGAGCATGGGGGGGGTGGGATCGGGGCAGCCACACTCCGCCCACGCACTTCCGCCCGCTTCCCCGCACTTCCTGCTGCAGCGGTTCGGCACCACAAACCGCAATAAAACCCGCAGATATATTTTTGATCTGCGGGTTTTACTGTGGGTTTGACCTCACAATGGAGGTCTATGGGTGCAGAACCGCTGCGGCTCCGAAAAAAGAAGTGACATGCTCCTTCTTTTTTCCCGCAGCTATTCAACGCGGCTTTTTTTTTTTAAATTCAGGATCATGTGCACAGCGGTTCCTGTTTTCCATAGGGTACATTGTACTGTACCCTGCATGGAAAACAGCTGCAGAACCGCAGCGGCAAAAACGCTGCGGTTCCGCAGTAAAAAACGCACTGTGTGAACATGGCCTTATCCATTTTACCAAACGCGGAACGGTAAAAACGCCTCCCCCAAAAGAAATCCATGAATAGCTGGTTTTTGGTCATTCTGCCTCACAAAAATCGCAATAAAAAGCGATCAAAAATTGTCACGTGCCCGAAAATGTTACCAATAAAAACGTCAACTCTTTCCGCAAAAAACAAGACCTCACATGACTCGGTGGACTCAAATATGGAAAAATTATAGCTCTCAAAATGTGGTAACGCAAAAAATATTTTTTGCAATAAAAGCGTCTCAGTGCGTGACGGCTGCCAATCATAAAAATCCGCTAAAAAAACCCTTCATCACCCCCTTAGTTAGGGAAAATTAAAAAATTTAAAAAATGTATTTATTTCCATTTTCCCGCTGGGGCTAGGGTTAAGGCTACAGTTAGGGTTGGGGCTAAAGTTAGGGTTAGGATTACATTTACGGTTGGGAATAGGGTTGGGATTAGGGTTAGGGTTACCGTTGGGATTAGGGTTACTGTTGGGATTAGGGTTAGGGGTGTGTTTGGATTAGGGTTTCTGTTATAATTGGGGGGTTTCTACTGTTTGGGCACATCAGGGGCTCTCCAAACGCGACATGGCGTCCGATCTCAATTCTGCGTTGAAAAAGTAAAACTGTGCTCCTTCCCTTCCGAGCTCTCCTGTGAGCCCAAACAGGGGTTACCCCAACATATGGGGTATCAGCAAACTCAGGACACATTGGACAACAACGTTTGGGGTCCAATTTCAACTGTTAACCTTGGAAAAATACAAAACTGGGGGCTAAAAAATTATTTTTGTGGGAAAAAATTTTTTATTTTATTTTCATGGCTCTGCGTTATAAACTGTAGTGAAGCATTTGGGGGTTCAAAGTTCTCACAACACATCTAGATAAGTTCCTTGGGGGGGTCTAGTTTCCAATATGGGGTCACTTGTGGAGGGTTTCTACTGTTTAGGTACATTAGGGGCTCTGCAAACGCAATGTGACGTCTGCAGACCATTCCATCTAAGTCTGCATTCCAAATGGCGCTCCTTCCCTTCCTAGCCCTCCCATGCGCCCAAACGTTGGTTCCCCCCCACATATGGGGTATCGGCGTACTCAGGACAAATTGGACAACAACTTTTGGGGTCCAATTTCTTCTTACCCTTGGGAAAATACAAAACTGGGGGCTAAAAAATATTTTTGGGGGGAAAGTTTTTTTTTTTTTTTTTTTCACGGCTCTGCGTTATAAACTGTAGTGAAACACTTGGGGGTTCAAAGCGCTCACCACACATCTAAATAAGTTCCTTAGGGGGTCTACTTTCCAAAATGGTGTTACTTGTGGGGGGTTTCAATGTTTAGGCACATCAGTGGCTCTCCAAACGCAACATGGCGTCCCATCTCAATTCCTGTCAATTTTGCATTGAAAAGTCAAATGGCGCTCCTTCCCTTCCGAGCTCTCCCATGCGCCCAGACAGTGGTTTACCCCCACAAATGGGGTATCAGCGTACTCAGGACAAATTGTACAACAACTTTTGGGGTCCAATTTCTTCTCTTACTCTTGGGAAAATTAAAAAATTTGGGGCGAAAAGATAATTTTTGTGAAAAAATGATTTTTCATTTTTACGGTTCTGCATTCTAAACTTCTGTAAAGTACTTGGTGGGTCAAAGTGCTCACAACACCTCTAGATAAGTTCCTTAGGGGGTCTACTTTCCAAAATGGTGTCACTTGTGGGGGGTTTCAATGTTTAGGCACATCAGGGGCTCTCCAAACACAACATGCTGTCCCATCTCGATTCCAGTCAATTTTGCATTGAAAAGTCAAATGGCTCTCCTTCGCTTCAGAACTCTGTCATGCTCCCAAACAGTGGTTTACCCCCACATATGGGGTATCGGTGTACTCAGGACAAATTGTACAACAACTTTTGGGGTCCATTTTCTCCTGTTACCCTTGGTAAAATAAAACAAATTGGAGCTGAAGTAAATTTTTTGTGAAAAAAAGTTAAATGTTCATTTTTATTTAAACATTCCAAAAATTACTGTGAAGCACCAGAAGGGTTAATAAACTTCTTGAATATGGTTTTGAGCACCTTGAGGGGTGCAGTTTTTAGAATGGTGTCACACTTGGGTATTTTCTATCATATAGACCCCTCAAAATGACTTCAAATGATATGTGGTCCCTAAAAAAAAAAATGGTGTTGTAAAAATGAGAAATGTTTTCTCGTGACCAGCAAATGTCAGAATTACTGGGATCCGTTGAAGCGTTCCAGAGTTATAACCTCATAAAGGTACAGTGGTCAGAATTGTAAAAATTGGCCCGGTCATTAACGTGCAAACCACCCTTGGGGGTAAAGGGGTTAAATCCTGTAGGTTCCTGTCCAGATGGTGGGCGGATCTCCTCTCTCATAAGGGTGCTGTCCTGGACTCTGTAAAATCCTATTACCGGTAAGTAAAAACGAGTTTCCTTTCCATAGTCACAATGGTGACTTTGTTTTTGTGTTTTTTTTATCAGATGGGATGATGGTACAAATAACACAAGAGATGATGGAAGCTCTACGGCAAGCTCTAAGAGACAAGAAAGACTTCCGGATAACGTGTGGAAAAGTAGATTCTGGAGACTTGTCCGAAGAAGTGACCATTCGATGGGTAGAGACTGTGGACAGGAAAAATAAAGGGTAAAAGCAAAACATGTGAAAATACGAATGACTCTTAGATTGTAATTTCTGACTTGCCAGAACTAATATACGTTTATTTTGGTCTTTAACTACGTCCACATTTTCCATAGACTTTAAACATCAGTTCAGTACACATTCTACTCTGCAGTGATGTTCTAATAGTCACTACACAGTACAAAGCATCTGCATGCGATCACGCAGCTGTGGGAGCGGAGAACAGGCTGTCACACACAGCCAAGCTCCTCATAAAGCAGAGACTGGTTATTACAGTCTCTGTCTGGTTGATTGCTGTGTATACAGGATATTAAGAGCTAACAGCCCTTCTTTATCCAAACCGTGCGGTCATATGATCCTTGGGTTATGAAGGGAGCAGGAGCTGTTGGGTCCTAAGAGACACAAATCGCTGTGCTTTCAAACCAAATTTTTCTTTCCCCTCTCCATCGGAAAAAAACATGTCCACTAAATAGAAATGTTTGTAATATTTTCATATGGAATCCCTTTTTTGTATTTCAGTGGTCCTTTGTGGTTATTTAAAAAAAGGTGGAAAACACACGCATTTCCTTTTTTTCCCCAACCAATATCAGCAAAAAAAGTGTGAAAATAACATAAATACCATATAACACACAAAAAAAGCAAAAACTATTGGTATATCCGAGCAAGATATTTTCTCCTACGCCTCATTGGGGGACACAGGACTATGTGTGTTATGCTTGCCACTAGGAGGACACTAAGTAAACACAAAGAATTAACTCCTCCTCTGCAGTATACACCCCTTGACTGGCCAGTAACGACCCAGTCCTTTCTTAGTGTCTGTAGGAGGCACTTGGGTCTGTTCTCAGACAAAAAAAGAAAGGAATGTCCAACTTCACCGAGTCCGTAAAAAAGCGTTTTCTTTATTCACAAACTTTAAACATGGAGGATACAGACTTCAGCGCAACCATATGGGTAAGAATCTCAACGCGTTTCTGGAGACTAAGCTCCCTTAGGTCATGATTAAGGGACCTTAGTCTCCAGAAATGCGTTGAGATTCTTACCCATATGGTTGTGCTGAAGTCTGTATCCTCCATGTTTAAAGTTTGAGAATAAAGAAAATGCTTTTTTACGGACTTGGTGAAGCTGGACATTCCTTTCTTTTTTTGGATTTTGTACGCCTGGACACAGCGTGTCCGTGCTCCCGAGGTTTGGTTGTTGAATCACGGGTGAGCTGGTTTATGTTCCTTCTTACTCTGTTCTCAGACCCCAACGTTTTTTGTTTTTTATTTTTTGTATTTTTCTGTAAATTTTTATTTTTTAATTAACGGAGTGAAGGGGGCGACTGATTCCTTCTCAGGATACGCTCTCCCCCGAACCATCAACAGACGAGCACGGTGAGTATACCTCCCCGTACCTCTCCTGCGACACGCCTAATCTACCCCAGGGCGATTGTTCCTATACGGTCCCGATCTCCCCCCTGTAAGATGGCGAGCACATAGAGTATACCTCTTATGTGCATTTCCCGGGCTCCTCCGCAATTAAGCCCTCACCTGTTGGCGTCATGTAGTCCCCACAGTAGTCGTGAGCCCCCTGTGGCATGCACATCCGTAAGTCCCCTGCGGCAGGCACAGCTGTAAGTCCCCTGCGGCAAGCACACATCAGGACATTCTCCATCCCCCGGCATAGGGAGGATCGTTGAGCTGGAGGTGGCTCCCTCCTCGGTGAGTACTACCCTACCTCACGCTGCTGGCGTGGGAAGGTGCGATCCGGGTCTCTGGGGAGAGGTACCGCTGGCTAGTTGCCAGCGGCGATCGTTAGGCGCGGCCGCCAGCACGCTCCGCCGGCCGGCTCCACTAATTTAGTCCCAGGCTTCTTTAGCCGGACTAGGCCGCAATTCAAAAATCCTGCCCACTGCCGGAGCCCCGCCCACTACTCAGGCACTTCTCGCTCTGAACGAGAAGAGCCCTGCAAATCTCGGACGCCATCTTGCGACTCCACTGCTGCAGGGAACTACAGCCGAAAACGCTACTTCCCTCTCTCCCTCCCTGGGGACACCAGCACAGGACCGTGGGTAAGCTGCTCCACTCCATAGGGAAAAGCTTTAACCCCTTCTCTGCACCCATAGGCCTGCTATTAGCAGTTTACTGGAGAATAGACATACACTATGTCTCAATCTAAGGAGGCTAAAAGGGGCAATAAAAAGCACACTGTGGTTTTTACTTCATGTGCCACTTGCAATTCTGCGTTGCCACGTGCCCACAAATACCAATGATTGGCTCGGAGAAAAAGATTTTACGGTGAGTACACAAAAATCTCCTTTTCTCCTTCGCCTCATTGGGGGACACAGACCGTAGGTGTATGCTGCTGCCAATAGGAGGCTGACACTAAGTGATACAAAGACAGTTCTCTCCTCCCCTGCAGTATACACCCTCCTGCTGGCTCTCAGCTAACCAGTTCTTGCTTAGTGTCTGTAGGAGGCACATGGGTCTGTTTCAGACCCCAACGTTTTTATTTTTTTGTTTACTTTTCTGTAAATTTTTATTTTTTAATTAACGGAGTGAAGGGAGCGACGGTTCCTTTCAAGGTTCCGATCTCCCCCGAACCATCAACAGGCGAGCACGGCAAGTATACCTCCCCGTACCCTCTCCTGCGATGTGGGAAGCCATGCCTGAGCTCACTTCAGGGGCGACGGTTCCTTCATGGTCCCGATCTCCCCACACCAGCAGCAGGCGACCACATGGAGTGTCGCCTCCATGTATCCTCTCCTGGAGCCAGGCCTAATGCCGGACAACTGGCCCTGTCCACCCGGACTGAACTCCGTGGATGTACAGAGGCCCCTCTCTATGGCGTCCGAGCAGCCCCCACTGTCCCACCACTGTGAAAGCGGATGACACAAGGAGGCGGACGGTTCCTCTCCACCTCCCTAACAAACGGATGATGGATTGAGGTTTATCCCTGCACCGTCCACGCTGCACAGAACAGCGCTGAAACCCACATCCGCGGCGGCTCCATGCCGGGACGCGCATCAATGGTGAGTGGATCCATCTTCAGTGGGATATTCACATGCTGACAAGGCCCCAGCCACTTCCCTGTGGCCCACCTCTCTGAGGTAATGCTCTGGCTGACTGCAAAAATTTAGTCCCCGGCTTCGGCCGATTTGTAGGCCGCATCCTGGATGTCTTGCCTGGAACGACCCACTGGTGACGTCCGCCGGCTACAGAAATTTAGGCCCCGGCTTAGGCCTATTCAACATCGTGTCTGTGGCTCCGCCCCCCAAATTGGCGCTTCTCGCTCTCTGCGAGATTTTATCAACTCTGCAGCTCCCGGTGGCCATCTTGGTCCACCCGGCCAGCTCACACTGGGGTGACAGTATTTTTGCATTAAAGGGGCACATCGACTCTACATCAGTACCCGGGTAAGGAAGTACCTGGCCTTAAAGGCACACGACTAGTAGTCCCTGGTCTTAAAGGCACATAACCAGTATTTCCTGGTCTTAAACGCATATGGCCAGTATTCCCGGTCTTAAAGGTGCATGACCAGTATTCCCTGGTCTTAAAGGCGCATGACCAGTATTCCCTGGTCTTGAAGGCGCATGACCAGTATTCCCTGGTCTTAAAGGCGCATGACCAGTATTCTCTGGTCTTAAAGGTGCATGACCAGTATTCTCTGGTCTTAAAGGTGCATGACCAGGATTCTCTGGTCTTAAAGGTGCATGACCAGTATTCTCTGGTCTTAAAGGTGCATGACCAGTATTCCCTGGTCTTAAAGGCGCATGACCAGTATTCCCT
Organism: Ranitomeya imitator; assembly: GCF_032444005.1. NCBI lineage: Eukaryota > Metazoa > Chordata > Amphibia > Anura > Dendrobatidae > Ranitomeya > Ranitomeya imitator. Next base: position 130,275,304 of record NC_091282.1, read on the forward strand.
GGTCTTAAAGGCGCATGACCAGTATTCCCTGGTCTTAAAGGTGCATGACCAGTATTCTCTGGTCTTAAAGGCGCATGACCAGTATTCCCCGGTCTTAAAGGCTCTTGACCAGTATTCTCTGTTCTTAAAGGCGCATGACCAGTATATCCTGGTCTTAAAGGCGCTTGATCAATCCGAGGAGCCCTCCGCCGCCGAGCTCTATCCTCTAGTTCCCCTCAGTGGACTTCTTCACTGACCAATCCATGGTTCTCTGACCAAGAGATTGAATCCCTCTGTGTACCCTCTGTGTTTGGAGTGCTCGTAGGACCAATATACATGGTCCCTATCCTACATGGGAGCAGTCGGCTAGCAGGGGCCGCAAGTATTCTAGAAACGTGCAGGCGTCTAGAAACATACAGGCATCTAGAAAACGGAAGTTTTTCGTTTCCTGCTCCCTCACCAATGATTTGATGACAACAAGGCTCTGAATATGGATTGGATATTGCCTGAGCTTGCCAGAGCTTCAGAGACTAAACTCCCTCGAGAGCATTTGCCATTCAATTCGGATAAGCGATTCACTGGACAGAAGCCTCTACGTGGGATGCTATGCCTGGCCTGTTTTTTAAGGGCGACGGGTCCTTTAAAGGGCACCGATCTCCCCACACCATCAACAGACGAACACACGGAGTGTCGTCTCCATGTTTCCTCTTCTGCATCCAGGCCTAACGCCAGACAACCTGTCCTGTCCACCCGGAGACCTGAACTCTGTGGACATATAGAGGCACCCTTTTTGGCGTACGAGCTCCCCCCTCTGCATCACCACTATTTAGCGGAAGATGCAAGAAGGCGGACAATTCCTCTCCACTTCCCTGTTAAGAGGTTGATGGATCGAGCGTTCCTAATTTTTATCTCTGCACCGTGAAAAGAGGAGATGGCAAGAGACTATGACCTGCTGGATGCAGCCGCACATTCTGCCATGGGGCAGATTAACCGGGTATAATCTCCTGTGGTATACCTACCAGTATCCCTACCCGATGGGTCATCAATTAAAAATACCACGGACTGTCAGATAGCAGATCTGGTTCGTTCCGGCTTCGGGTCCAGCGCTCTATCCTCCCTAGCGGCCGCATGGATTGCTAGAGCAATGGTCTCCTGGCTGGAGACCTTAACTACCTTGATTCACACCAGCAACAACTGGCCAATCAAATCCTTTGAGCGGGAGACTGACAAAGGATTGTATAAGGATTGTCCAGCACAGTCTAGATCTAAGGGATCTTGGTTCCAAACAGGGGAACGAAAAGTAAGATCGACCTTGGACCTCAAACTTCTAACATCCTTTGACATGGTCCTCCTTTGGATGGAGTTCCTCCGCTCAGCCATTACTTCAACAGAAAAAGGTGCAGTTTCCGGCATCCATCGACATTCGGGTTGCTTGCCCTCTGCAAATATTCCTTCGCCTTTCCATTCGTCAACAGCATTTTCAAGTCACAACCTTGTCCTTCGGCCTTGCTTCCGCACCCAGAGTGTTCGCTCGGGTCATGGCGGAAGTCATGTTTCTCTTGCACTCTAGAGGCGTGCTCGTCCTGCCCTGTTTGGTCTGTCTAGCCGCCCTTCCAGGACTACGCTGAGTCGTCTATATCTCTTGCGATACCTTCTCTCCTGGGCTAGCAGCTACACTTATACAAGTTCTCCTCATTTCCAGCCCAGCAGATATCCTTTTTGAGGATGATCCTGCACACTTCTAGAAGGATGGTAATTCTTCCTCGAGACAAGGTCATGGCCCTTCAACAGGGAGCTAGCGCAAGGAGAGTTCTGAGGACTTGATTACTCACCCCCTCATCTCATTCGATTTGCTAAGAGAGTTCTGAGGAAAAATGGTGACGACAATGGAAGCGGTTTCCTTCGCTCCGCTCGTTTTCAGCAAGTCAAACAGACTTTCAGACAATAGTCTCTGAGCTCCTTCTTCATCCAGGGCCTTTCTCCCAGTTCAATGGTTATTAGTAACTACCAATGCCAGTCGTCTTCTCCCCATCATTGTTCTGGAGATTCGAACGGTAGTCTTACAGCAGGTCCACTGCCTTCTGGCGGGTCTCCCTATCCGAATTCAATTGGATAATGCCACGGCGGTGCCTTACGTCAGTCATCTAGCAGGTACCCACGGTCAGGCGCCATGACTGAGGTGTACCTCACTTTCTCTGATGGGCCGAAGTCTATTATTCGGTGATCTCGGCAGTATATATCCCAGAAGTAGAACTCTGAACGGCAAACAAATTCAGCCGTCAGGGTTCCGCCACAAGTCAGTGGGAACTTCACCCCGAAGTCTTCCATCAGATCTGTCCTTACTGGAGCTCTCCAGTTGTAGGTGGGATGACATCCAGACTGAAGGCCAATGTACTCGAGTTCGTGTTTCGGCCTCGAGATCCAAGAGCCATCGCTCTCCATGCTCTGGTTCTGCCGTGGTACCAGTTTCCATAACTCCCCTTCCACTACTTCCGAAAGCTTTTCAGAAGCAGAAAGGGGCCCCAGTGATCCTCAGAGATCCGCACTGACCACGTCCGTTTTTTGTTTGTGGAGCTAGTATCTTCTCGCCTTATCGCAGCACAACTGCAAGTAGGGACTTTCTCACAGGGAGTTTTCACACGTAGTTCTTCCCTATCGCATACCGTTAGATCATTGGGACCATACTATTCCTAGGAGCCTTACAGTAGGCTCCTTTTTCATCCGGGCAGACTTTACTATCAGGGAAAGTCGTCCCGTTCTCCTCTGCGATATTCTCACTCTGACGAGTCTTCGGAGCTAGCTTCTCTGCTCTTTCAGACTTTTTTCCCTTATTACCTTCGAGGCAAGGTTGTCCTCAGGCCATCTCCATCCCTTGTTACCAAGGTGGTACTGTATTACCACTGTTATGAGGGCATAGTTCTTCCCTCATCTCTTTTGGCTCCAGTCCACAAAATGAAATAAGATCCCCCATATTCTGGACGAAGTGAGTGCTCTGAGTAGGTACGTCTTGAGGATGGCGTCCTTCTGAATGTTGGACGTTTTATTTGGGCTTCCTGACGGTACAGGAAGGCTTCCTGACATTTTCAGGAAGGGTTTAGCCGTTTCATCGACCATGATAACATGGTGAATTCTTTTCACCATCCAGGAGTCCTTCCGTGCTAGATGTCAGCCTATCTCCCTGTCTATCAAGGGCTCTAGGCACCAGGCGTCGGCAAGGCACACCTGCAAGCTTGCGGATTCGTCCAGTCTGCATGCATTCTTGAAGCACTATAATTCCCACACTTCCACAGATGTGAGTCTGGGCAGGCGGACTCTGCAGGCTGCGGTGGCGCACTTGTAAGTAGCGGTTACACAGGGCCTGATCTATTGTTGTCCCCACCCAGGGACTGCTTTGGGACGTCCCACGGTCTGTGTCCCCCAATGAGGCGAAGGAGAAATAGGGATTTTTGTGTACTCACCGTAAAATCCTTTTCTCCGAGCCATTCATTGGGGGACACAGCTCCCACCCTGTTATTAGCTTATGCTTGTTTTTTAGAATATGACATGCTATACGCTCATATATTGTTATTGATCTCCTACTGCTTTTGCACCGAACTGGTTAGCTGAGAGCCAGCAGGAGGGTGTATACTGCAGGGGAAGAGCTAACTTTTTTGTATCACTTAGTGTCAGCCTCCTATTGGCAGCAGCATACACCCACGGTCTGTGTCCCCCAATGAATGGCTCGGAGAAAAGGATTTAACGGTGAGAACACAAAAATCCCTATTTTACAGCTTTTTAAAATACATGCATTCAAAAACCCAACATTTTTTCTGGTTAGGAACGGGGCTAAATGGCCCGGTCCTTAACTGGTTAATTAGCCACAATATTCACAACATAGGAGCTTCATCTTTGTCTCTAAAAAAAAATATATATATATAAAGAAACACCAAATAATATCCCTAACAAGGTCATGAAGGAGACCATAAACGATACCAAAAAAAACCTTCACAAAAAGACCAAAAAGTAAAAAGCATACATAATCTTTATTGAAAAACACATTAAAAACATAAATGTTGGGACAGTAACCACTGGTGCGGAAAAACACAGTGGGACCCACACAAGAACTAACCTCACAAAAGCAGTATGGCAATAGAAATAACCGGCTGTATATAAATAACATGTATGTAAATAGCAATAATATGCAACAATAGGTAAAGCTCAATGTGTAGATATAAATAAATATAAGTAGGGAAATAGCACCTAAATAATGGCGCTATAAAGTACAAAACCTGAGCATAAAGCAGCCTAAACATATACACAATACTGCGGATGATATAAAGTATACGTATAATTACCAGGAGGAGGAACTCGGGGACCCACCACACCCGACGCGCGTTTCGCAATGAAATGCTTCGTCCAGGGGTGGTTGAATACTGGCCAGATTAGGAATATATGGTGGTCATGACCAATCAACAAAGGGGGAACAATACACAAAAGTGACAACACCTGTGGCGAAGACGGGCGTAGCTGCGATAGGCGGAAATGCAAAGCGAAACCGAAAGTAAGCATAGCCGGACGTTACGTGGTTAGCGCATGCGTATGGAAACTAAGAGACCATTGCCATAACAGGAGTGTCACAATACACAAACCAGGGAAGGTTAAAACAGACATGCACAGGATAAACATACAGGTACAGCCGCCAGGTGGATAGTCAGTAAATAGTAAAGGCGCCGGGTGCGCACAGGGAGCAGTAAAGATACTAGCAGCAGTAAATACCATACCGGAGGAAAGAAATGAAGCCGGAGCGCATGCGCATAGTGACATGACAACCGTAACTATAGTAGAGCGCCATAAAGCAAAATAGCAATGCGCAAAAGTGAACAGCGCATGCGCAAAGAGAGTGTGCAGTAGGTGTTGCAAACAAAGTGCTTATAAGAAAAGCGGAGAGACCAATATCAATAGGCCGACAAAGCCGAACATAGCCTAACATTATGAAGTCTGCGCATGCGTACGGAGACTAAACAGCCGTTGCCATAACACAACAATCGCGACAAAACAAATACAAAACAGGGAGGGTTAAAGAAGACACACACAATCAACATACCACGGTCGCCAGGGGGGTAGTCGATAAAAGAGAACGGCGCCGATGCACAAAAAGGGCAGTGAATATAGCAGCAACAGTACGTACCATACCAGAAAGAAAGACTGAGGGTAGAGCGCATGCGCATAATGACATGACAACCCTAACTATAACAAAGCGCCATAATGCCAGATAGAAAGACGCCAGCGTGAACAGCGCAAGCGCAAAGACGGTATACTTTAGGCGCTACAAACAAGGTGCTAATAAGAGAGGCAGAAGGACCAATATACATGGGCCAATAACGCCAAATAGAGAAAATGCAAACGTAAGCAGCGCATGCGCAGAACCTAAAGGAAAAAATGAAGTGAATATACAGGCATTGACATAATTAAAAACTCATGCAAAAAAGTGAATCACAACAGTATAAACACTGTGGACTACATGAATAAATAAGTGAAAACAATAAAGTGTTAGTAATAAAATCCAATATAAGAATAGTATGAATATAGTACATTATACTATTAGGGTGTACCACAATAAATACAACAATAAAAACTTTTAATGCACGTGCCCAGAAATACATAATCCAACACAGATAGCTGAAGCGTAATCAGCTAAAGACATATAGCTAATTGCTGTGTATCCAAAGACTGATGGCCGCAACGCAGGAACCCAGGAGACAAGGTAAGTGCAAAAAGTCCATGAGAGTAAAATGAATAGATCCAGGTCATGACCCCTATAGAAACAAAGGATAAAATAAATAAAAACACAAATGAGAACAACTTTATTAAAAACAGCCAGAATAAAAGGAACAGCGCAAAAACAGCACTATGCATAAAGTGAATAATAGATGAACACTGCTAGTTAAGCAGGTAAAAAGGGCACAAAACTATTGTGTGTTTTTTACTTCGTGTGCCACTTGCAATTCTGCGTTGCCACGTGCCCACAAATACCAGTGATTGGCTCGGAGAAAAAGATTTTACGGTGAGTACACACAAAAATCTCCTTTTTACAGCTTTTTAAAATACATGCATTCAAAAACCCAACATTTTGTCTGGTTAGGAACGGGGCTATACGGCATGTGGTTCCCAGGGTCTGGAGGAGAGAAGACCCTCCTTCAGGCCCCGGGATCCATATTCATGTAAAAAATAAAGAATAAAAATAAAAAACATGGATATACTCACCCTCGGACGGACCCTGGCTCACAGCGCTGCTGGCGTCTCCCTCCGTTCCTAAGGAATGCAGCGAGTGGAGGACCTTCGATGACGTCGCGGTCAGGTGAGGTAAGGTAAGGTCCTTCACTCACTGCATTCCTTAAAAACGGAGGGAGACGCTAGCAGCGCTGTGAGCCAGGGGCCGTCCGAGGGTGAGTATATCCATGTTTTTTATTTTTATTCTTTATTTTTTACATGAATATGGATCCCAGGGCCTGAAGGAGGGTCTCCTCTCCTCCAGACCCTGGGAACCACACGCCGACATGCAGGATCGCTCCCTATCTATCTATATCTATATATATATATATATATATATAGATAGAGATATATATCTCTCTCTCTATAACCCCTATAGTGTAGTCCTTTTGTTGTAAGATTCACAGCAATTCTGTCAGATCTCACATGCTATTATATGAGGATAGTGGCGAGTTTGGGGAGATAAGCCAGCTGATCAATGGCCTCGGCACTACACACATTTATACACGCAAAGCTAAATGAAAAACATGGCACTCTACTAGTCAGCTGTAGGTTATCCAGCCCGTCGTATCAAATGTTCAGAAAAAACTTGGCACTCAAAAAATTGGAAAAACAATGTTCATTTATTATGCACCCAGACAATAAGTTGAACGTTTTCGGTCCACCACTGGACCTTCATCAGAATAGCCTGGTTCAGTAGTGTGGGTTCATTCTCCTCATATATTGGTGTTTCAGAGGAAGGCTAATAGTGCCTCGATGTCGGGGTACAATGTATATAGGAACTATGCATCTGTGGCGTGCGACAGGTCATAGCTAAGGGTATGTGCTGACTGCCGGTTAAGTGATCCAGCGCATCTACAGAGTGCGATCTCAGTCGCTGTGGATGTAACCAGACTGTTCTGATGAAGGTCCTGTGGTGGACCGAAAACGTTCAACTTATTGTCTGGGTGCATAATAAATGAACATTGTTTTTCCAATTTTTTGAGTGCCAAGTTTTTTCTGAACATATTATACACGCAAAGCTGTCAGCCAGCCTGTGTCAGTCGAAAACTATACAAATACATAGAAAGACGAGATAACATGTCATTATCTAACATCCATCGTATTTGGAAATGTTTTACTTTGAATTATAGGATCATAAGCCCCATTGACGGGCAATCAATGGAAGGAATCCCAAGTGAAAGGATTTGTCAGGATACTGATTTTGAAGCACACGATAAAGCTGTGAAATGTACAGAGGTAAGTGGACGGCTACTGTTTGTTAAAGGGTTGTCCAGGTTTGACACAATTCACTGCAGTCTCTCTGGGTGACTGTCACTGTCATCGTTCAGAAGTGGAATGGGGCTGGATAACAATCGGATGCATTGAGACCAGAGAGTAAAGTTGGCACAGTAAATCCTTGCTAGTAGTACAATGTGAAAGCTGCACTTTCTTAATTATTGGTAGTAGCAGTAATAGAATTTAGAGATACCGATGTCCCTCTTCTTCTAGGTATTTTATTTGCTCCAAGACCGGGAACCAACGAATGCAATGGCTCGCATTCAGTTTGCTAAAGAAATAGCGACAGCTTGTGGAGCTGCTCTTTGTCCACATCTCAAGACCTTGAAGA